>NW_027660535.1:0-1000 GCF_963280865.1 Gymnoscopelus braueri | reverse complement strand
GATAGCAACGCGTTGTGAGCTTGTAGATCGACTATTTTCACTAGTTTCCATTCCAAGGAGACAAAAAAAAACTTTATTGGTAAATGTTTTGTGAACCAGTGATCTAGAGTAGTTAGCGAAACAGAGGCTTGGTTCATAACGGACGGAAAAACCTATAGATATCAACAGACACCATCAGGGTGGCCATATCTCTAGCTCAATGAGAAGAGAGGCAGCCTGTGAGTCCATAGGTCGCTGGTTTGATCCCTGTTCCCAACAATGTGTTGAGGTGATCATCATTTGGAATTCTTAGTTTTACAACTAGTGTTTCTTGAGGTTAGGTCGTTGTTTTACTGAGGTTAAGGTGCGGGAGGGTGGGAAAAGAGTCATCTAGTCAGCAACCTTCCCTCTATTCCCATGGATTGGATCCACCCCTCTCACCTGCTCTCACTCATCACCAATTACACCTGTCACAACTCATTAGTGGCCTGGTGGCTTTTTTCTTTGAAATAATGTGTAGTTTCTCAAATATTTAACTTTAAGCGCCCAATGCCACGCTATTGGCCATGGCCATTAAACGGTAGCAACATTAACAAACAAATGAGTCTATACCTGTAACAATGCTCTATACACCAGGGAACCAGATTACTCATATGCAGTGTTGCCTTTGCCAGGATATGATCCCATGACCTTGCGGTTCAAAGTCAAGAGCTCTTCCAACTGAGCTATCCAGACACAAGACACAATATACATTGACATTTGATGAACGTGCAACTTTTACACAACATATTTTTTTTTAAATCACTCTCCGATTTAATCAAAAAATCTAAGCTGTGTGATATATACATTTTGAGTTAATACCATTAATATCAACCCATGTCCCTCTGCACTCTAGCAATTAGTGCACCTGGTGATACCTGGCCTGTCAGTCATTGGCTCCTCAATGGTGGCTGAACAGTACCAATACAAGTGCTTACAAAGCACAGTACAATGTTGAGGTACTTTTACTTTACTTTCCATT
>NW_027660536.1:0-36647 GCF_963280865.1 Gymnoscopelus braueri | reverse complement strand
TCCGTTTCTCTCTCTCTCTCTTTCTCTTCAATCTATTCCGTCTCTCTCTCTCTCTCTCTTCAATCTATTCCGTCTCTCTCTCTCTTCAATCTAATCTCTCTCTCTCTCTCTCTCTCTCTCTCTCTCTCTCTCTCTCTCTCTCTCTCTCTCTCTCTCTCTCTCATCTCTCTCTCTCTCTCTCTCTCTCTCTCTCTCTCTCTATTCACTGGCCCCGTATTATCGCTGCTTGCAGCTATATTTTCTAACTTTTTTTTCCTCTTTTTTTTTTTGGGGGGGGGGGGGGGTCCATGTACACACATGTTGATTTCATAGTGTTAACTTCTTCCCGTCAAAGACCCCCATCTGAACATATTTTTGCACCAGGGACCCCTATACAAGACGTTTTCAGAAATATTCCAAATTTTTCACATTTTTTTTTTGCAACAGGAGATCTACAAGATCTGTAAGCAACCACAACGCCTCACACGGCAGCGCGTTGTGAACTTATAGATCAGCTATTTTCAAATAGCTGATGTATAAATAGAGGTTAAAGTGTTTAAACTGATTTGATGCTATATTAACACATTTAGCTGGGGTCCGCCTGGAACCCCCTCAAGGACCCCACTTTGAGAACCACTTTCAGAGTTTGAAAGTGGTGTGTGTGTAAAAGTCTTTACACACACACACACACACACACACACACACACACACACACACACACACACACACACACACACACACACACACACACACAGGATTTAACTGTGTACATTGTGACGTTAACATCTTGCAACGTTTTTCCAAAACAATCTAGAAAACAGCCGATCTACAAGCTCACCACACATCCCATCGTGAGCTTGTAGATCGGCTATAGTGATTGTCAGCAGGGTTGCGTTGGTCATGGGACGGGCTAACACGCTGTGCAACCGCTATTTTGAGCAGGTGCACGCGCACGCAGATGCATAGATTTAAAACAACCTTAAATTCACACCTCAACAAAGTTAACAACGGCTGCCGACTGCCGGTTGTCACACTAGCATGAACATAGGAATAACATAGGAGTGAGCCTAGATGGATATCAATTGAGAGAGTGCAACCGCTTTCCAAATCACCAATGCAACCCTGATTGTCAGTGTTAATGTAACAGTGAGATGGTACAAATGGAACCAAATGGAACGGTAAAGAGTTCATTTGGTTACATTTGTACCCTGTCAGAGTTACACAGTTACCCCCTCCTCATCCGCACACCATACACACACACACACACACACACACACACACACACACACACACACACACACACACACACACACACACACACACACACACACACACACACACACACACTCTCAATGGGTCTCAAAGTAAGGTCCAGGGACCCCCAAGGGTCCAAAGCAAAATTATTAAATATAAAACATAAAAATCACTTCAACCACTTTGACCATTTTATACTTCACTATTTCAAAATAACAGATCTATAAGCTCACAACGCGCCGCGATGCGACACGTTGTCAGCTTGTAGATTGGCTATTGAAATTAAATAAATATGAAAAAATTTGTTATAATTGTGAACATTTTTAACAACACAAACCCTCTCTTATGTCAGTGTGCTGCTTCTATACCTGTCTGCTTGTTTTATTTATGATGACGTCACAATTATGTCACCATGAGTCATTATGGAACTCCATATTTGGACATGGCAGTCAGACTTAGCTGGTGTCAAATTATGCACTAGGCAACAGCGGTAACCATGACAAACTGGACTCACTCAAACATGTTGAGTAACCATGGCGACCTGACGTTGTCCTTACATAGAGACTCTATCGCTTCTCACACAGACACACTGAGCAGGAGGAGGAGGAGGACGGGTATAACAAGAACCCAGCATAGAGAGGTTCAGTGAATGTGTTCTGGAAGGTGTACAGGCGGTGTGTCAGTGAGTCTGAGGCGACATCATAGAAGGACAAATTCCCTAAAGGAAAGTCCACATACACTGCTACTCTACCTCTGGCTGCAACGGGACTGACAGGGAGGACAGTCTTCTTATTATTGTGTCTGACACTGTAACTGTTACCACAGTACAGAGTCCAGGACTTGTCATTCCATCCAAGCTGACAGTCACCACCATGTCCTTTCCTACTGATTCCTCTGTAAGTCACTGCTATATAAACATTTCCACTCCACTCTACCTCCCAGTAACAACGTCCTGTCACAGGTTCTGTACACAGAACCTGTGACCAACCTCCATCAAACCTGTCAGGATGATCATGAGGACGCTGATCCACTTCCCTCAGTGTCACCTTCGTGTTGTTCTCAGACAGAGAGAGGTATCTGTTCGCTGTGTTGGTGTCCAGTGTGAGACGATGGAAATCTGATGATAAAACAACACAGTAAACATTAACACCAGAGCCATTAGCTAGCATGCTAGCTAATGTTATGTCCGCCATTTTGTTAGCAAGTTTTGTGATTAAAACATATTATTATTTTGATTGGCGTAAAAAAGTGCTCATGGAGGCTTCATTTTTTCCATATTTTTTCAATATTGATTAGATTTTTTTTTTTGATATTGGACTGTGTATAGAAAGTTTCTGCAGATTGCTCAAAAAACACAGGAGATAATTTAACAGTTTTTTTATATAATTCCAAATGACAGAAGGTCTAAGGGTCAGGTGGTTTGGGTGGGCTGGGGAGTTGTGGGAGTGGAAGGAGGTGATAGGGAGCTAAAGCCAACGGCACTTGGGAGGGTGCACTCCTCAATTGGAGTGCACCAAAGTGGCAACATGACATGATTTGGGTGTGGAGGATGCCGCAGGGGGCACGGGGGCTTGGGGAGGATTGTCCCCCAGCCCCTTGCCCCGCCCCCCATCAGGGGAGCCGGACACCGAAGTGGCAGACTCCGCCAGCTCCTCCGGGACGGGGGTGAGGGAGGGTGGGGGGGGGGGCAGTTGGTGTTGGGTTTGACCTGTGATCTGGCACGGGGAGTTCTTTGTCCCAAGGGAGCCGGCAGACTAAATGCGTCCGGTCGACTCCCAAGGGACAGAGAACGTGCAGAGGAAAAGGTGGAATGGGACTGGGCTTTCGACATCAAGGGTGTCGGACGGGGTGCAGTGCGGGTGGCCGGCCGCACTGCTATAAGGGAGGGGTGGGATGGCTGGCGTTGGGAGAAGGGCAGGTTGGGTGGTGTTGTTGGCTATGGTGGGAGGCATTAAAGCAGGGATCCTAGGGTGTGGGAGAAGGCCAGGCCGACCACCAGTTGCCAATGGTGGCCGTGTAACCTGAATGGGAGGCCTCGAGTGGTCCTGAGGAGGGATGCTGTGTGTTGTGGTGAGTCTGTTGGCTTGTGTGTGTGGGTGTGTGTGTGTAGATGGCTGAGGTGTGTTATGTTGTCTGACTGTAGGTATGTTTTGTTGTGTGTAATGTTGTGTATATGTAGGCATGTGTTGTGAGTGGTGTTGATGTGTGGTTGTTTGTATGTGTTGGATGGGTGTCTGTAAATGTGAAATGTCACGAACCCGGGTTAGGGTTGTGTGTGTAAGTCTGTGTGTGAAACGTTTGTGTGCCCAGCCGAGTGCTATATTGTATGCAGTGGGGTTATGTGTGTGTAGAGATGGTGTGAGTGTAGTAATGGTGTGTATGTAGTGTGTCTGTAGAATTTCCATGTTAGTATGCATCCATGCGTGTGTGTTGTCAGCCACCTTGGTGGTGGTGGACTCGGTAGGGGAGGCGGGTTTAATGGAGGTGGTGAGTTTATTCACCTGTCTCATCATCCCAACAGGGAAACATCCAGTCTGAAGTGCCTTTTCGGCCACCTCCCTGTGATGAACAGCCTGTATTATTTTGAAGTATATTTTGGCTGCCTGCCTGGTGGCATCATCAGGGGGGTGACCGAGCGGGGGCTGAGGCCTAACCACCTGCCCGCGCACTCCAGCCAGACTATTGGAGCGTTGGCAGGTGGGTAACTCCATTTCCCTTTCCCCCACAGGAGGCGCCAGGTCGAGACTTGGTATACGGCAGTCCTGGGTTATGATGAATAGGCACTCCAATGATACAAATCATACTAAAACAGCCACATCTGAACCCAATCAAAACATCACTGGGCTGCCGTTGCCACATATATGTGGTCAATTAATCATGACAGAGCCTATTTAAAAAAAAAATTGGCATGGCCCTTTCAAAGGTCGTGGTGGTGGAACGAACTGCTGATTGGCTGAAGGGGTTGTCAGTCAACACTACTACTCCTGCCCACAGCCAAATAGCCAAATGGGACTTCATGCCAGACTCACCACTGAAATCAAATGGAAATGGGATTTCCGGAGGGGTGGGGTGGGGTGGGGTGGGGTGGGGGGCGGGGGGTGTTTACCAGGCTATAGCCTTCTACCATATTGCCAAGTTTCGTTAAAAAAACGACTGCACGGTTAAGCCAGAACTGCAAAAAATTATGGAAGAAGAAGAAAACCAACAGAAACAAAAGCCTCAAGCATTGAGCTGCACAAGGACAATAAAAGCTCACCTCCTATTGGATCCTCAGGACCATCCTGTTGAACACAGTCATATTATTTAATTTCAACAACATGAAGTACAGTATGGTATTGTACAGTATGAGCTCTATTGAACAACATTATGTCTTGAAAGAGGTAGGAGATAAGACAAAGAAAGATATGAAACATTGTTTTAGACAGACAGACAGACAGAGTTTAGAATGCATAATGTGGTCTATAGTTTTAAAGTGAGTGAATGAGTTTAGAATGCATCATGTATTCTTTACCAGCTTGCTTAGCACTTGGCAGACGGCGGCAACAATCCCACGCTTATGCTTCTCATAAAGGCCTTCTGTCACAGTGGTGCATTCTGGGAACAACACAGACACAAAGTTGATTCAGCTGCTCAGAAACAGAGGACAGAGAATACTCAACATATTCAAAGAACTAAAAACAGATAGGCCGGAAATTAAATAAAACAGTTACAGTCTGGAACAAAAGTGCTGGAAAACATTGCCCTATATTGACCCAAGGAAGGCAGTGATCTGATCTTCAGGGACTTCTGGAGCTCATTCCAGGCAGATGGTGCACTAACAGAGAATGCTGCCTTGCCTAGCTCTGTATGAGCAAATGGAACCTTGAGCATCAGGAAGTAACTTGAGCGGGTCTGGTTACTAGGGTTCTGATCCAACATAGCACAAATATAAGGGGTGAGCATTCCTGAGATGGCTTTAAAAATAAACAGATACCAGTGCTTATCACGCCTCTCAGAGAGAGAGGATAAGCCTGCGTTCCCATAGAGAGTACAGTGATGGGTACCATAACTGTCACCAGTTACCCATCTTAAGGCAGAGTGGTACACAGTGTCGAGGTGCTTTAAAATTGATGGAGCAGCAATCCTATAAATAATGTCCCCATAATCTAAAACAGAAAGAAAAGTGGCTTCAATAATTGTTTCTTTACAGGATGCAGGAAAGCACACTTTGTTCCTACTGCACGTAACTCCCTACGCAGGATCTCTTTGGGAAACCCGGCCATTGTCCTTCAATGAGGTTATCCTAGCAACCACATACTACAAACTAGCACCTACCTGTTTTACCCTATCAACATCCTAGCAATCGCCTCTTAGATGATAGCAACCGCCTCATCTGATTTCCTGCTAAACTACTTTTAATTTGCACACTTGTGCTGTTTATTTTAAACATTTATGCTTTTAAATCAATATTTTACAAATTGCTGATTCGATATATAGTCTTTGTACATTTGAACACAAATGCTATTCATACTGAGCATATTTTCTTCATATTTGCTTTCAACGAGCCCACACAGTTTCTCCAAGAACAGTTTCTTTCTACTTTTATCCTGTCCCAACTTTTCTACTCTATTATTTTCTCTTACATTATGTTCTGGTTTAGTGCCATTTAATATTTCTCCCGTTGGTGAGCAGTTCACCAGTATCTAGGTGGGAGGTATAAAACCATTCAACTTCCCAAGTGATGCTAGTTGCAGGACAGTCTTCTCACCTGTAAAACGGGGTCTTGTGTTGGGCTTTGTGTGCCAACACCTCACCATGAGTTCTACAAGCTTCTCCAGCCCTGGGGCCTCCAATCTGTTAACATCCTGCAGGGATGGCCTAGGGATGGAAGAATCATTCACGGCCTTGTTGTGACCAGGGTCTGAGAGATAGGAGAGGAAGATGCATGAATGCATGGGTTGGGAAATAGAAACCTTAGTAATACACAGCATGGATACTTGTCAACTTGTGTTTCTAATTATTCTTATTGTCGAATTAACATTAAGTCAAATAATGGAATCTGTGAGGCTGAGACAATGAGTGATTAAAGGGACTGTGTCCACCAAGATTATTATTATTAATTTCCCTGAGCGCAGCGTATGTTTTTAATTATTTACTATGAGAGCACTCCAGCAGCATGATGAGGCGCTGATCATTTATTTTGCTCAGATCATTTTCATTATTTTATCAACGTGGGTGCTTGGAGGTGTTTTTAGGCAAGCACTGTGGCGTTTTCAGCCGGGAAAAAGAAACGTCTTGGTGGACACGGCCCCTAAAGTAAGGAGAGATTGATGGAGAGAGAACAGAAAATGGGGACAACAAAGGAGAAAGCAAGAAAAAATTAAAAGGGGAGCGAGAGAGAGAATTACTCACTTAAAATGGTCCACACCAGCATTGCGTAACTAAAATAAAAAGAGACATTGATCAGCAATTAGTTTACATATCCACATATCACACATGATGGGACAGACAGCATTAGCAACTCATTCTCAGCATCAGTGTTGTAGTTTTCCAAGTAACATCACTAACACAAAATTGCTAAATGGCAACAGGATAAAAAACCTTTGCCTAAACCTGGATTTATCACTGTACATCTGCATGTGTGAAATGTGTTTAGTTTGCACATAAGTTATTACATGTATCTACTTCCTGTAAAACGAAACATCTAACGAAACAGAAAGTGTTGAAAGACTATTGAATGAATGTTCTACTTGCTGGTATGGAGCCTATCCACTACAGCTAAGCAGCCGTCAATGCATTATGTTGGATATTCACAGCGCTCTGCAGTGACACACAGCTGACTTGTTGAATTCCAGTCACACAGAAAATGGCACAGGGAATGATGAATACCTGTAGACATCATAGGCACAGTCGGCTGTGTATGTCGGTGGGGGGAGATGGCCTCTGGAGGCGTGAAGAAGGTTGACCTTGCACTCTTGAGATCAGTGTCTGTCACATTGTTGACAAACTTGGCAAGGCCAAAGTCAGTGATCTGGATGAATAAGAGAGGAGATATAGAGAGAGAGAGAGAGAGAGAGAGAGAGGGAGGGAGGGAGGGAGGGAGGGAGGGAGAATGATGTTGCAATGAGATACGCCTGAGGTAGACTAAAAATGAGTCTGAACATTTAGGCTATCAAAATTGGCTTATGGGTGGACGGTGGGCGGGCGTCACAAACGTAACTTCCAGATTTGATAGGCCAAGAGGTGATCACAAACATAATATACAGATTTGTGTTGGCCTAGAGGAGATCACAAACTATGATTGTCTACTTAAGCTTACACAGTGGACATCAATAATTGTGTCTAATCAATTGAACTTGTTCTGGAGCTCAAACCGACAGACACAAATACAACCCCCCCCCCCTCCAGTCTTCAGCCCCTCCTCCTCGCACTAAACTGGTTACTTTCAGTTTCATCTCAAAATAAAGCCAGTCAGTGATCATGTTAACTAAACAAAATATAAATAAGACAAATTCAATTCAATTCTACTACTACTATTAATACTACTACTACCTCCCAATGTCCACCCCCCTGTATGTATGAATGAATGAACCATTGTAAAGCGCTTTGAGTAAGTTTGAGTACTTACTGTAGAAAAGCGCCATAAAAATGCAATTTATTATTATTATTATTACTACTACTACTAATAATACAAAATAATAATGATAATAATAATAATAATAGTAATACATCGCTGTAATCCCTGCAATGAACTTAATCCCATGGTATGCATCACATACTGTACTGTGCTATTGTGGTAATGTGTTTTTGCCCCCAGCCCTGTAGCCACAGGGCACATCATCCTTTGAGGGCTTATGGCCCAACTGATGGGCACAACTGCCATGGCCATCTTGGCCGGCAATATATTCCTGACCTGGTCCAGGGAAGATTCCCACAGTGATACAGGGGAGATGGACAAGTAGCCTACCAATTTTTTTTTCTTTCACAATATAATAACATAATGGAGATTAGCATGAACAGTGCCAGAAGAGGGACATGCTTGACTCATCATTGGTGGTAATCCCCGCCAAAAAGGGACTCACCTTAACATTTAGGCTTGAGTCCAGCAGTACGTTGTCAGGCTTCAGGTCCTTGTGGATGAGAGCAGGTGTGAGATTGTGAAGGTAGTTCATGCCCAGAGCCACTTGGTGAGCCAGTCGAAAGACCAGAGGCCAGGGTGGCATCTGCTTTAGTTTTTTCTGGTGAGGGTCGGGGTCCAACAGAAACATTTAATTCTCAGAGACACAAATACAAATAAAGGCTCAATGAAGCCTGCCAGAAGACCTCAGGTTAACTAGCTCACTAACCACATCCCCCTAAGGAACGAAGCAAAGCCTCAAATTATACCATAATGTATCATTTGTTATTGTTATTGGTTATTTGTTTCATTGACTTCTTACTCTGTTATCTGATATAATCCATTGCTTATTTTAAGTTTTGCTTTCATCTCTAACAAGCACTTTGTAACTTTGTTAAGAAAAGTGCAATAATAATAATAATAGTAATAATAATAGTTATACATTATAAACCAATTAATACGTAAAGAGGGAAAAAAGCTGACCTGCAAGGAGACGAGGGATCCATTCTCCATCAGTTCCATGACCAGACCCAGGTGTATGGTGGGGCCATTGAAGGAGCCCCTGAAGAGCCCCATGACCCTCATGACATAGGGGCACTCTGCATGTAGCATCAGCTCAGCCTCACAAACTAAATACTCATTTGAGCGCGATCTGAAGATGACACATGACATACATACATGTCACTAGGGTTGCCAACCGTCCCTTGAAATACGGAATTGAAAACACCCGTCCTTGGTTCTGGTGACTGATATTGTCATTCTAATGCGTGAGGGGGGCGTGTTATTTGGATGACAAATTATTACGACAGTTCGTTTAGTTATGAGTTATAGTTTTGTTTAATTTAATTTCAAACAAAAGTATAATTGTTGAATTTGATACTGATACTGAAGTTTTGTGTTCAACACATCTGTGGTACATACACCATTTGATTTGATTTTGATTTGATTTTGCTATACATCATATGAAGTGATTTATGTGCTTGTAATTTCAGAAAACAACATAACACATTACTATTTGATTCAAACAAATACTTTTTCTATGTATGATACCATGTGCTTGTAATTTCTACACCATACTGTATAGGCATAAAGGAATTGAATGCATTGAATGCATGTGTTCAAGGATGTAAAAATATATCAGGAATTTAAGGTTTACATTTTTCTTAAATTTGACCAAATTTGTCCGTAGGTATTACATTTGAAGATGATGTTTTTAACGGTAATCGAAGTTTTACCACCCGCTGGCCTGCACTCCCATTAGCCAATTTCAATATTGGAAAACATTGTTTCGACATTTATTTGGGTCTTAAATTACATTTGTTGAGGTCTTAAAAGGGTCTTAAAACCTCTTAAATGTTAATGTTAAAAATGGTGCAGGAACCCTGAGTGCTTTGTCCACCACTGGCTTTTCCACTTACCTGTCATCAAGACATACAAATTTTACGGCCACATCAAATCTCCACTGAAGATGCCTGGCCTTGAAAACTTGACCAAATCCACCTGTACCGAGCACCTCCTTGCTCAGCTTCAAACTGTCCTCATCAATCATTTTCAGATTGACAGCATTGGAGCTGGACTTTGCCATTGTTCACTGGAGAGAGGGAGAGAGGATTTGTAATGGCAGCTCATATATATATATATATATATATATATATATATATATATATATATATATATATATATATATATATATATATATTTTTTTTTAACCTTTATTTAACCAGTAAAATCACATTGAGACCATAGTCTCTTTTACGAGTGTGCACTGGCCAAGAGAAGAGGCATATAAATGTTACACAGCTCTGCCAGTAACAATAAATATATGACATGACAAAGACAAACAAATAACATCCGTAATACCAAGAAAAACCTACTACCAGGGAGGCTCAGAGAGAATCTAAATAGCTAACCATTAAATGGACACTTCACCCCAAAAAACCTTTGTTTCAATGGATTAGTCACCCCATGGAGACTTGAATTCATGGATATTTTTTTGTTTTTGTCTCATTCCTAAGACAATAATTTGATGACCAGCGGACCGGTAGGCAGCGGTTCCGGTAGGAGACACAACGGAGATTCGTTGTGTCTCCTACCAGAACCGCTGCCGGTCATCAAATTATTGTCTTAGGAATGAGACAAAAAACGAAAAAAATATCCATGAATTCAAGTCTCCATGGGGTGACTAATCCATTGAAACAAAGTTTTTTTTGGGTGAAGTGTCCCTTTAACAGACTAATAAAAAACTAATAAGAACAATATAATGAAACTACTAAGCTACTATAAACTAAGATCACAGCGTTTGCTACTCGTCAAAGCAGGAGCAATGGCTGGAGAGTGTGCCCATGGCAATCCTCTTAAAAGTCACTAGGGGGATCAAAGAAGCCCATTTTAATCTGGTCTGTAGGTCATTCCACGACCAGGGCCCAAAAAACGCAAGGCTTTTTTCCCTGCCTCAGATTTGGTATTGGGTACGACATAGCGCATCCAAACATTTGATCTGAGGTTAAGCGAATTTTGGACTAGTTCAAATTTTGAACAAATATAAGTAGGGAGATTACCAAGAATGGCTGTATAGATAAAAGTGTACCAATGTAGCAACCTGCGAGATGCTAAGGAGGACCACCCTACTAAGGAGTACAGAATACAATGGTGTGTCCTGTAGGTAGAGCTGGTAATAAACCTCAATGGGAAAAAAAAGGGGATCAAGTCTGCCCAATGTTGAGGAACAGGTGAATCGGTACACAACATCGCCATAATCAAGTTGCGACATAAAAAGGCTAGTGACCAGCCTTTTCCGTGAGGCAGAAGAAAAACAGGACTTCATTCTATAGAAGAAGCTCAGTGTGAACTTTAACTTCTTAGCCAAGGCATCAATGTGGTGATTGAAGTTTAGCTTGTTGTCCAACCAAATCCCAAGGTACTTGTAAAGCGCCACCCATTCGATGGTTTCTCCATCCAAAGTGGTGATGTTTGGGGGGCTAATGACAGTACTATTTGGAGCAAATAGCATGGCCTTGGTTTTTTGGCCGTTTAGTAGCAATTTACTGTTTACCAATTACAAATACTTTTACTTTTGGTACTTAAAGTATATTTTGATCCCAATAATTGTATACTTTTACTCAAGCACATTTTGAATATCAAACTTGTACTTTTAACAGACTATTTCTACAGTAGGGTATTGATACTTTTACTTAAGTAAAACATGCGTGTACTTCTTCCATCACTGCAATTACATTAAATTAATATTTAAAATATATAAATTCAGTTCAATTCAATTCAATTCAATTCAATTCAATTCAATTCAATTCAATTCAATTCAATTCAATTCAATTCAATTCAATTCATTCAATTCAATTCAATTCAATTCAATGCAATGTGATCGCGTCTACTACAGTCCTTACCTTTCACAAGTCCTGATGAATCCTCGTCTGTAGAAATGCCAATGTATTTGAATGGAATGCAATTTAATTGTAATTGTTGAATTTCTTACAGTTGAAGTCAGTCACACAGTGTCAGCTGGGAGCGGCTACTATACTGACATAACATTATGTCCTGCTTATATACACAGACACCAGCTGGGAGGAGACACAGGTAGAGAAGTGTGCCTGATAGCTGATTGGACAGCCTCAACAAAGCCAATCAAATAGATGATTGGATCAATGCGTGATGCGACGCATTGTGAGCTTGTAGATCTGCTATTTTCAAAAGATTTGTATACATTTTATACATTTGAACACTAGTGAAATGGGACATTCTGCATAATGAGTACTTTCTACTTTTGGTATTTTAAGTACATTTTGATACCAATACTTTTTTGCTTTTACTCAAATCAATTTTGAATTCTGGACTTTTAGTACTTATAACATAGTGTTTCTACATTGCAGTTTTGGTGCTTTTACTTCACCACTGTTCATTTCAATCTGTGGTGAATGGTACTGTGGTTATGAGGGGTCAACAATGCTCAGACCAGGCTGCTGATTCTCATGTCTGCAGTGTCATATTCAGTGGTGGAAGAAGTACTCATATTTTGCCTGTTGAATTGTATGTGCATATCCCATAGAGTTATATAGCCTAGCTCTGGTCTATAGCGTTAGGAGTTCTCCTCAACCGCTATGTACTGTAACTGTGAGTGTATTTTACCCCATTTGAACGGGTGTACGATGATTACACTTCAGTTAAAATAAACTATATTATGTTCGCCACTCACAGAAACAAAGAAGGGTTTAGGGTGGCAAAAGCATATTCTCCACGTCGCGAAAACTTTCAGACCTTCAAAGAAACAATAACACACATGCACTGTTTCTTGGTGCTGAGCCAAACAACTCACTTTAAAATGCTCCAATTGTATTCACAGCACAGCAGCAATATACAACGTTTCGACCTTGCAGTGTTTTTCAAGTAGAAAAAGTAGAAACAGACCGCAAGGTCTAAACTATATTGCTGCTGTGCTGTGAATAAAATTGGAGCGTTTTAAAGACAGATCCGTCTTGATCCCATGACTAAAGAGATACTGTGTACCGATTCACGTCATGTTTGGACACAATCTGTATAATTGAATATGGTGGCGCTAACAGGCCGATGTGGCCGAAAAGTATCAATACTGCAATGTAGAAGTACAGTAGAGTTACAAGTAAAAGTCCGGAATTAAAAATGTACTTGAATAAAAGTACAAAAGTATTGGTATCAAAATGTACTTAAAGTACCAAAAGTAAAAGTACTAAAATGTTTGAAAATAGCAGATCTACAAGCTCATAACGCGTTGCGATGCGACGCGTTGTGATGCGACACGTTGTGAGCTTGTAGATCAGCTATTTTCAAATAGCCTAGGTATAAAATAGGGCTAAAGTGGTTAATGTATATTTTATAATGTAATAATTTATTTCTGCTGCTGATTTATATCTGAAAAGTAACAAACAGCTCATGCTCTCCCTTGTAATTCGATCTGGGAGAATGGCTTTTCCACTGTTTCTGTTGCTTTTTGGCTAAAACAGCCTACATTCAACTGCCCATATGGAACGGATGGCTTTTGGCTTTTTTCAAAGGTGAGTGAAAACCCTCAAAACTCGCTGGCAGTGGCGTGGCAAAATTATGTTTTATTTCTGGCAGTCAAAGAGTTAATATCACAGGGGCAGGTGTTATCCCGGCACAGACAGAGTAACATGCATCACTGTCATTCAGATTATTTGAAAAGTTAACAGGGTCATTGCATTTAGGGGCTGCTAATCGTTTCCTACCCATCATTGTGTTAAGTCCCCTCCAAGCATCTCTTGCAATGCCATTCCTTAGTTCCATCTCAACGTTGTCTTTATAGTCTGTTTATCCCATCTATTCAGCGTCTCAAACGATGGTTGCTGAACAATTATGCAAACTGGTTAGGCTTAGAGAACACTAACAGGCGTATAGGCATATGTTGGATGACATTGACATGCTGTGGTAATGTAGAGGTGCCTGCATTTTCATTTAATGACACTTTAGAAGATGATACAAAACTGATTCAAACTGAAATTGTGTTTTTTTTTAATTATTATTTGTTTTTTTAATGCTGTACAGAACAAACATGTAATGGAAAATAAGTTGTACAGGAATACAGTGATCAGCTTATTTTCTGAAATTGAGCTTATTTGATAAATGAAGAGTAGAGTAAAGTCCATTAATTAGCATTTTAAATGCACATGATCCTGTCAAGCTAAAGCTATCTGTGTTTACAGATGGCTTACCTGAAAGAATGCCGACAAAGGAAAAGATAAATGGATCATCTTTGACAAGATTCAGACTCTGATGATAATCTGATGGCTATTGCCCCTCCTTTCCAGTTGCAAGGCGGTACTAATTGCTTGTGAATATTGCTCATAAATTATTACATAATGGTAGTGATTCCTTGTATGTAAACAACAACGTACAGTAGTTACAGGGTCATTTCTGTTTCAGACTCAAAATCCAGCCTAGTCAGCCCGGTTGAGCGTGCTGCTGGACCTCTGGCCAGGGAAAAGTCTACACACACACACTGTGTGTGTGTGTGTGTGTGTGTGTGTGTGTGTGTGTGTGTGTGTGTGTGTGTGTGTGTGTGTGTGTGTGTGAGTGACAGTGTGTGTGACAAAGATCTACAAAGACGAAACAGATGGTGGACTCCTGTATTTCCTTAAATAACCCCTACATTTTATGATTTTGTTCATTTGTCATTTGTCATTATGGCAGTATTGGAAATACAATTTATATTCCTTTGAGGCTACTTTACTTCTATGGATGAATTGGTTATTGATGTATTATTCATTTAGTACTTTACTTCAGTTCTACTCATATATGACTGTATGCTAATGTAATGTTCTAGCAAGGAAAGTAAATTAGTCTGATAATGTGTCTTGTGAGTTTAATAGACCCTATTAAGCAGCTATCGCTCTGTTGGCAAGCAGCAGGCTCATCCAGCAAGACGACAAGTTACACTGTTTTATGAACGCATGGAGAATGTTTCTTGTATCAGACGTCAGTATTCTGTCTAAGGCAGTGACTATATGATGATAGCCACGGCGTACAGCAGTAGGCCTTCCATTCTCAGTCCATGAAAATGGAACACATTTTCATAGTTGGTCAGGGGAGTGTCTCAGTGGCTTAGAGTGGAGCAGCACATGTTACATCTCATAGTCAGGCAGGAGAGACCTTCCATACACATATTTTGGTCAGACAGAGGAATGTCAGTCCTCAGAAATATCATAACAATATGATCTATCCTTGTATAATCTGTATTTAAGCTGCCCAACATCCAGATCGAGGTCCGAGGCAATCGACCCCGTCCACCTTTCCTTCTTCCATCTTATTCCATCCCTTTTCCCTTTCTATTCTTTACTCCTATTGTTATATTTCTCATTATTATATTACATAATTGTCATAGTATTGTCATATTTTGTAATGAATGAATATACTAAAATGCATAGTAGTATCAACTCTTCATTCTCTCACCTAGGAAATGTTCACAACAATGGATTTTGATTTACCATTGCTAAAATGTGTTTATTTGAATGGGTCATTGATCATTGTTGGAAGTTATGCTATTGCTGATGAAGCGACTAAAGAAATAAAAGAGCCTCCCAGAGTACATGTTATGCTGGCAGAAATTATAAACATAACATTTTAGCTCCAAACTAAAACTTTTGATCAGATTGGTAATCTTCATTCAGTGACAAATGTAGGCTATGATGTATCTCAACAGCTGCATTCATTCAGAATGCCATGCTAAATGAAGCTAAGCCACTTAAAAGTGTTTGCTACGGGTTACTAAACTAACCGTTGTCACAAATGTTAGATTATAATTTTATATATTATAATAATATGTATTATAATGTATATGATATATTATAATATAATAAATATTGTATTAATGATGTAATCTATTATATTATTATATATTTTTAAATATAATAATATATTATTATAATGTTATATGTTGTATTATTGTATATATATGATATAACATCAATTAGATCATATTCATATCATATAAATATAAATAATGTTATGAGATATAAATATAAAAATATGTATATATATTTATATACATTTATATATGTTTTTTAAATATATAAATATACAAATGAGCCATAAATGAGCCAGTCTTTTGAACGGATCTGTGAAAGGAACGAATCCCTTAAAAGAGCCATCCCATCTCTATTGCGCTGGTGATGTACGTGGAATGTGAATACTGATTAAGTGTGACATATCTATTGGTAAATAGACGTGTGAACTACTTCGAAACTTCCATATGCTGTCATTAGCATATACCACTTCAATAGCACAGGAGGCCATCACCTTGAAGCAGCATTATTACCTGAAAAGCCGTTTGAACAGCTATTATAGTTTACTATATAGGCGATATATTTTGGCAGTGGTGGAAAAAGTACTCATTACATTACATTACATTACAGTCATTTAGCAGACGCTTTTATCCAAAGCGACTTAATAAGTGCATTCAACATAGGTAGGGAACGAAAACTACTAATCACCAGAAGTCTATACCAACCAAGAGTATACCTAGCGCTAAGGTAGAAGTGCAATATATCAGCTACCTATTTCCTTAAACAGACGAGGCAAAAAAGCTAAATCAAATGAGCAGGAGCTAAAACAAATAATTGTATCGACTAAACAAGATCCAATAAAACAATAAAACAATAAAACAAGCGTTCGTACAACTAGTTAACAACAAGTAGGCCAGGCAAAGAGGAAGGGTAGTGTTTCCTGAAGAGGTGGGTTTTCAGCCTGCGGCGAAAGATGGGCAGTGACTCTGCTGTCCTGACATCAGTGGGAAGTCCATTCCACCACTGTGGGGCCAGAACAGAAAAAAGTCGTTACTTAAGTTACAGAACAGAAAAAAGTTGTTACTTAAGTTAAGTACCAATATTGCAATATAGAAATACTCTGTTACAAGTTTAAGCCTAAGAAGAAATGCCAGCCTTTTCACATTGGCCTATAATAGCACCACCAGGAGGCCACAATAACCTACCTGACCTGGCGGAGACCTGTGCTCTGAGGAGCACTTTTTCTAGTTATTAATATTATTACTAGTGGTGGTGGTGGTAGTAGAAAATAGTAGATCTACAAGCTATCAACAAATAACTCAGTAGTACCTTCACAGAAAAACAAGGGCAATGTCGCTTATAATTAGAGGACATGGCAACACTGAGCATGGGAGAGCTCTATATCAAAGAAATCTGTAATTTACTCATAAATGTATTCAAATATGCTGTATTGGGCCCTAAATGTACTGTAATTGAGGGGGGGGGGGGGTATTATATGTGTTTAGCCCCTCATTTGTAATGGAAATGTATGCTGGTAGAGACTGTTTGTTAGGGGGGGGTGGTCCAGATGTAATTTATTGCTTTTTATTTCCTTGCCCCCCCCCCCCCCCCCACACAAATATTTTTTTTGCCCCCCTACAAGCTCACAATGAGCTTGTAGATCTGCTACTTTTGGCATAGATATTTGGTGTAGAGTGGAAAAAGAGAGCAGACCAAGTACAGAGCCAAAGGTCATTATGTGAATTCTACATTATTAAAAGTAGGGTAAGTGATATTTTTGGGTTAAAACAAAAAGCTTTTTGTTAAAAGGTTAAAGCTCTATAGTCTGATAGGAATCATTGCTATAGAGTGTTTGTTCAGTAACAAGAATCTCCATGTCTCTCCAGCTCTTTAATAAACAGAAAATACATTTTCAGGTAGGTGACTCAATCTCAACCTAACTATAGAAAGTACCCATTTATCGGCTTCATTTTTATAGTGTTCCAGTTCCAATTTTGTCTGCTTATTTCTTAGTGTCATCAATTCCAATTTCACTTGTTTAATCATATCCTGTCTGACTTCTTTATTCTTAATGGATAACATTGGTATTCTGACCTGAAAATGCCTTTTCTGTTAATTAAAGAGCTGACTCCTACAGTATATATATATAGAGCTATCTAACACTTATTTTAATCAAAGAAAATCACATACCCTACCTTTAATACAAAGAATATGTATAAACAAAAACAAACAAACAAAAATGAATTGTCACAAAACTGATGATGATAATGCTGTCAAACAAGTCCTTGAATCTATATATGAAAAAGTTCTGCAACACATACTGGGGGTCCCTGCTTCATCTCTCTCTCTCAGCTAAGGGGTCCTTGGCCTGAAAAACGTTGAAGACCCGTGTTTTAGAGTTTTGTTTACACGTGACGCGTGCATCCTCACATTGAAGAGCACGAACGGCAGCTTTTTTTTTTTTTTTTCATTAAAAAACAGGCCACGTGGTGACGTCATGACTCACTTTCCGTTTTGGTGCAGCTCCAAATAGCGCACACATGTAACCAAATGGACTATGCACACCTCAGACTTTATTAGACTTTAACTAAAATAAGCACTTTAATGTGTTGTTAGATGACAATTGTTTAAGTATGGTTAAATAATTTAATTTAAGTTTGTGTGTTTCTGTTTCCCAAACTTTTTATGACATGCATTAATAATAATAATAATAATTATTATTATTATTATAAAATAACTGTCCACAGCTGGACAAACTGCAATAATATTATAGCCTAATAATAAAATACCTATACCATATAGAAGAATTGAGACGCAATCTTTTTCTTCTACCATATAACGTAGCTTTCTGCATACACAACCACACACACATGTGCAGACACGTACACACACACACACACACACACACACACACACACACACACACACACACACACACACACACACACACACACACACACACACACACACACACACACACACACACACACACACACACACACCACTGACAGTATACCAACCTACAGTAGGCCTGCACATTGTGCACACACTCTACAACAGTGATTGTCAAACATTTTCACATCAAGGACCCCCACATTGATATGTGTTTGGCTGCAGACCCCCTTATGAACATAATTATGTTGTAAGAGGAGACGTGTGCTAAAAGGTAATTCAAGATTATTGGCAAATTCTCAAGAGCAGATCTACAAGCTCACAAGAGATGTAGATCGCCAATATTGAATAACCGAAGTGTAAACAGGGATAACTGTGGTTAAAGTGGTTAACTGATTTTGATTGGGACCCCCGTGGAACCCACCTAACAGACCCACGGTTCTGTAAAGCAGAAGTCTCATTGTGGGATCGCCTTAGCGATCACACTAATGTTATTGCCATTATTGTGGGATCGCCTTAGCGATCACACTACTGTTATTGTCTCCGCCAGACCGTAAGGCATGGCGAGAGAGTATGTTTTGCACCCTGTCTGTCCGTCCGTCCGTCCGTCCGTCCGTCCGTCCGTCCGTCCGTCCGTCCGTCTGTCTGTCTGTCCGTCTGTCCGTCTGTGACCAGCTAATCTCTGGCTCCGTTGGCTTGATCGCAGTGAAACTGTGCACACACACTCCCTGGATGCCAATTCAGAACCTCTGCCGCACATTTTTCACATGGGCCTGTTATAGCGCCACCAGGAGGCTGCTTTTTGCAAAACACATTTTTTGACAGTACTCCTATAGATTTTGTCCAAACGTCACGCGAATCGGTACGACAGTATCTCTATAGTCATTAAACGAAACGGGTTTTTCATATTTTTCATATTCCATCCTGATTGGCTAAAAATGGCTTCCAAAGTTTGCAGGAGTGCTTTGTTTTGAACAAAATGCCTCAAATTATGAACACAGCATGCAATTTCCGTGACATTGTGCACGCACATTCTCACTAGGCAGAGGAAGAAATGCCACTTGAATTTTTTTTAATCAGCCTCATGGTGGCGCTATTACAGGCCGATTCGTGTTTTTTACCTATAACTGCACCGATCTGTGTACAACTTTGTATGCGCACTCCCTAGAGGCCAGGGAAAAACCTTTGGCCTGCATTTTTCACATCTGCCTTTTGTAGCGCCACCAGGAGGCCAACTTATATAAAACACATTTTTGGATATTACTCCTTCAGATTTTATCCAAATTTCGAGAGACAGCGAACTCCACTTGCGACCGCGACGGGTCGCTTCGACGGCTGTCTGAGTCGTCGCAACGGGTGCCCATCGTCTCGACGGGGTGCCTGACTCGTCGCGATGATTGCCCATCGTCTCGACGGGGGCCCTCTCGTCGCGACGATTGCCCATCGTCTCGACGGGGGGCCTGTTTTTGTCGGCGTTTCACCCGTGCGTTGGAGAACGGGCGCTCGTGGTCGCATCTGCCTCTCTCCCTCCTTCCCTCCTTCCTATGTGTGTGCTTCCCCCCCCCCCCACCCGACCGCCTCCCCCTGTGGAGTAGGGGGTCGGGTGGGGGTCCCTGCGGACCTTTGGGGGGGGGGGGGGGGGGTCCGGGTCCCCTTGGGAATCCCTTTACGCATGCCTTCATTTGTCCCCGTGAATTAGTCTGCATTCCCGAAGTTAACTTTCAATTTGATTGCATCCATTATTTTAATCCAATAACCATATGTTGCATCACATTTTATCGATTGATATAACTTCAATAACCTCCGGAAATAAGGAATTTGTTTGATTCGATTTGAACGTTTAATGGCCTATTGAAAAGACAAGTGTTTCTTTTTTTTTCCTTTTACGCATGAGAGAGAGAGAGAGAGAGAGAGAGAGAGAGGGGGGGGGGGAGAGAGAGAAAGAGAGAGCGCACGCACGCAGACGGAATGTGTTCACGCTCGTCCTTCTGGGGGGTCCCCGTGTACCTTTGGGGGTCCCCGGGACTGGAGACCCCCCCAACGCAATAGATAACACAGAAATCACACTATACAATGCATTTACATTCAGCCGATCTGAGCTCATATCTGCTGCTTTGCGAAAGCCGCGCATTGCGACGTATTCTGTCTGTCTGTCTGTCTGTCTGTCTGTCTGTCTGTCTGTCTGTCAGACAGACATGTTTAAGTTTTCCATTGAACTATTCAGCACCGAAATAAATTACTCATCCATTCATTAATGCATTCATTCATTCTTTCATTCTTTCATTCAATTTACTGCTTTAAGGAAATTATGTCTGTAGGAGCCATGAATGGGATTGTTGCAATGTGTGGTTATGTTGATTATATGTTGATTATATGCCTTCTCCCTGCAGCCGACCCTAGTTATATACTCTCCGACTATGCTTGTCACGATGACTAAGCCAGTTAGATCTATCCATATATGGCTCTACCATATCTATCCGATATCAGCACTAGGTCGGCTCGGGCCCAAATATAGGGATTGTCATACATGTCATATGTCATATAGCCCAACGTCCTAGTCAGAGTCTTCGTTACAGCCAGAATATCTGCCTCAACCAGAGCCTTTATAAAATACAACACAAACGTCTTCCTCTCAGCAGTACATGGGCCTTGGAGAGGCAGGCAGCCAGGGTTTCAGTCCTATAGATCAGTGTTTATCAACCCTGGCAAACGTCCCAATTTTGGTCCGCGAGTAGCCTACTGCTGAGGTGTTCCGCGCCGTTTGAAGAAAGTGTGAACCCAGACCCTCGAGAACAATAGCGCCGATCGTCCGTCAATCGATACGGCCATCATCCGTTACGCACACAGCCACGGCAGAGTCCATTCAGTGTAGCGACCATCACCCATAGGAATGCAAATATGTTGTCCTACCTGGTACTGTATAAGGGCACAGGGTACATGCTTTGGCACTCAGTCAGTATTACTAAGTGGGTCGGAACGGGTCGATACGGCGGACCTGAACGTCGTACCTGCTAAGAGGGGCTGTCCTGTCCCAAAAGCCCATGTTATAACCTGCCATGATGAATGTCCCAACAATAAAACAATACATAAGTGTTAGTTTTCTTATAAAGTGCTTCTAAATCACTCCAGTGTGTTTGTGTCAACGTTTGTAGTGTTTAATTACTCCTCCACGCCACGGAGAGAATCTCTTGCAACTCAAGCCGTGGTGCCGTGGATATAACCGGAAAACTCGCCCCAAAACACGCTCGCCCCATTTCTTTTCGCGGACGAGCGGTTCTTGTATTCCTGTATTTGTTTTACTGAGGATAAGGTTAGAAATAAGTTTACGGTTAGCCATATTATTAGTTTTACTGAGGTTACGTTTAGGAATAAGGTTAGGTTTAGGCATAGTTTAATGAGGTTTAGGAATACCAGGTGAATATCACCGGATTTCCCCGGGGGTGACTGTTTTGGGGCGAGAGTTTTTGTGTTCGTCTGTAGTGGGCAACAGCGCATGCGTCCGCAATGACGCTATCAGGATCAGATTATTAGATATTATTATCAGATATTAGAAGTATATTGGGTACCAAATATACTTACCAAAGAAGAACTTGAAGTGACCCAAGTGTATATATTTGTAGGCCAAAGATTTATATATTTGTAATGGTCAAGGTTTCTTTATACCTGCCCAATACACTCTCTCTCTCTCTCTGTGTGTGTGTGTGTGTGTGTGTGTGTGTGTGTGTGTGTGTGTGTGTGTGTGTGTGTGTGTGTGTGTGTGTGTGTGTGTGTGTGTGTGTGTGTGTGTGTGTGTGTACACACACCGTATATCTAGGTGTGCCCTGGGATCTTTTAAGCCAGGTGTGCCTTGGCACAAAAAAGGTTGATAAACACTGCTATAGATCGTAGCCTACTGCATAACAAAGACAATTTGTTAAAACCCTAGCATCCCTATTCTGAGAGTAACAGTAGTCGAAAATAGCAGATCTACAAGTTCACAAACGATGCCTCATGCTGCGACTAAGTGGGCGCCTAAAAATACTGAACATGAATCCAACACAAGACTGCTGTGGGCACTAAAACAGAGTGGGCACTAGGGAAAGGAGGGCAGAATGGGCACCAGGGAAAGGTAGGCACCAAAACAGAGTGGGCAAGCTATGAAATCTATTGAAAAGTTTAATCTGCAACAAAATGGGTCCCTGGCTCCTGCTTCATCTTTCTCAGCTAAAGGTTTTCTCTCAATTCAATTCAATTCAATTCAATTCAAATCAAATTAGCTTTATTGCCTGGCATGAGAAAACATATGTTTACATTGCCAAAGCAAAAGTGGAACAGCCAATCAAGATAAAACAATGTATGTACAAATAAATATTGAATATAAATAGGAATTAAATAAATGTGTAAACAGATGTGTTACATTAACATTTTGAGTAATACTAATACTATCTTGTGAAACTATAAAAATATTTCATATTCTCTCTCACACGCTCTCTCCACACACACACACACACACACACACACACACACACACACACACACACACACACACACACACACACACACACACACACACACACACACACACACACACACACACGCTCTCTCTCTCTCGCACGCACGCATGCTCTCTCCAAACACACACACTCTCTCTCTCAGCTCTCTCTCGCCTCTCGGAGCGAAACGCTGCCCTTTTTTTTTTAGTCCAGCATGTTAACCAACCCACCTAGCAAATAGGCTACAACACCCCCCCCCCCCCCCCCTTGAATAAAAGTTATTGAATTTCGACGAAGTCACTCAGCAGTAGGCTAAGCTCCTCCGCAATAAACCCGACAGGACTTCCGAAGTTCCGACAGCTTTTGATGAAGTTATATTGCCTCCAGACCAGCCGCAGTCGCCGTACCAAAGGAATGATTGTCACACACCACCCAGCCTGCACACACACCTGTCGGTCAGAACCAGACGAGGGTCCAGTACTTAGAGTTTCATAACAGTTAATATTACGCTGGCCTGGGTAAAGTAAACTTGTATAGTGTGATTTCTGTGTTATCTATTGCGTTGGGGGGTCGCCCGGGGACCCCCCAGAAGGACGAGCGTGAACACATTCCGATAGTTAACAGCCTTGCCCTTGCGCTCTGTGCGTAAAATCGCAGCTTCTCCACAAAGGAGCGTCACAAATTAATATCTTTAAATTAATATCTGTGGACATCTGTCTGCGTGCGTGCGTGCGCTCTCTCTTTCTCTCTCTCTCCCCCCTCTCGCTCTCTCTCTCTCTCTCCCCCTCTCTATCTCTCCCTCTCTCTCTCTCTCTCTCCCCCCCCCTCTCTCTCTCTCTCTCTCTCTCCCCCTCTCTCTCCCTCTCCCCCCCTCTCTCTCTCTCTCTCTCCCCTCTCTCTCCCTCTCCCCCCCCCTCTCTCTCTCTCTCTCTCTCTCTCTCTCCCCCTCTCTATCTCTCCCTCTCTCTCTCTCTCTCTCTCTCCCCCCCCCCTCTCTCTCTCTCTCTCCCCCTCTCTCTCCCTCTCCCCCCCTCTCTCTCTCTCTCTCTCCCCTCTCTCTCCCTCTCCCCCCCCTCTCTCTCTCTCTCTCTCCCCTCTCTCTCCCTCTCCCCCCCCCCCTCTCTCTCTCTCTCTCTCTCTCTCTGTGCTTAAGCGTCCAAAAACACTTGTCTTTTCAATAGGCCATTAAACGTTCAAATCGAATCAAACAAATTCCTTATTTCCGGAGGTTATTGAAGTTATATCAATCGATAAAATGTGATGCAACATATGGTTATTGGATTAAAATAATGGATGCAATCAAATTGAAAGTTAACTTCGGGAATGCAGACTAATTCACGGGGACAAATGAAGGCATGCGTAAAGGGATTCCCAAGGGGACCCGGAACATCCCCCCCCCCCCCCCCAAAGGTCCCCAGGGACCCCCACCCGACCCCCTACTCCACGGGGGGAGGCGGTCGGGTGGGGGGGGGGGAAGCACACACATAGGAAGGAGGGAAGGAGGGAGAGAGGCAGATGCGACCACGAGCGCCCGTTCTCCAACGCACGGGTGAAACGCCGACAAAAACAGGCCCCCGTCGAGACGATGGGCAATCGTCGCGACGAGAGGCCCCCGTCGAGACGATGGGCAATCGTCGCGACGAGAGGCCCCCGTCGAGACGATGGGCAATCGTCGCGACGAGTCAGACAGCCGTCGAAGCGACCCGTCGCGGTCGCAAGTGGAGTTCGCCCCTCCTGCAAATTTCACGCAAATCGGTACACATGCTCTCTATAGTCATGTGATCAAGACGGATCTGTTAGATTTTTCATATTCCATCCTCATTGGCTAAGATTGACATTGACAGTTTGCAGGAGTGGCCCGTTTTGAACAAAATGTTGCAAATCATGAACGCAGCGTCCGATTGCGGTGAAACTTTGCACGCACATTCACACTACGTTGAGGAACAAATGCCACCCTTTTAACATTGGGCTGTTATAGCTCCACCAGGAGGACGATTTTTGCAAAACACATTTTTTTATATTACTCCTACAGATTCTACAGATTCGGTACACAGTATCTCTATAGTCATGTGATCAAGACGGATGTGTCCGATATCTTATATTTCATCCTAATTGGCTAACATAAGCTTATGTTAAAGAAGCCTCAATTATATGGTCAATACATCCATTGCTTCTTTATTTACAGATTGAGAAAATAAACTATCACTGAATGTCCATAAAATAAATGTGCTCATTTTATACCACTATTATGCTATAAGCCTCTGTATGCAATAGTGCCATTGAATTGTGTTTAGAGTTCATTATCTCATTATGTTAACTTATGTTGTTATTAACAAGATTAATAAAGCGTGCTTCATTGCATTTATAATCTATGCAGACTTCAGTCTTGTTAACTTTTTGGCTGTTACCATATGCTTATGGCCTGCATTGAGAACGTTTTATTGTTACTGTAGTGATATTTGGTTTAGTCCAACCACTAGAGCACCTGAAGCTACAGTATAACTATAAGATAGTAGTAGGCAGATCTAAAAAGTACTGAGACTACTGTACCAGTCAAGAATAGAGTGATATTGAAAAAAAAAAACAGTTTCGTCATTGATGTAAAGAAAATACAGTTACGTCTTGTAATATAAGTAATATTACTGCTACTGCTATTTCTACTAGTAATTATTATAGAAGTAGTAGAATTAGGGCCTTGGCGAAGTTGGCAATCTATCAATGTTATGTGAATATTATATGAGACTGTGATCTGGGATATTGTGACATGGCATTGTCTAATTCGCTCAAGCCCTATTTTATAAATACTAAAATGTTTAAAAACTGAAAATAGCTGATCTACAAGCTCACAGATCTGCTTGTAGATAATTGAATGACAAGTGTCATTCAATTATCTTATTTAATTATTTAATCATACTACATTATAGTATAAAACTCTGAATTCAATAATACCATACACATAATGATATGTCATAAAATGGCTGCTGGAAAGTAACTTGGTGACAGCACAATGTACAATTAATTGTGTGTACAATTTCCCATTGCTGTCATACACTGGTGGTATTCAGTATTCACAGCATTTGTCACCTGGATGAATTGATATTCTGTTGATACAAACCTTCTGGTGTTCTCTGAAAGAAGAAACCTGGTGTTATCTGAAACCTTTTAATGCTTCTAGTGCAGGAAGGAAGGAGAATGTCGGCACCTACTGGTCATGTCATGTCACCGACAGTCCCAAACCTAAACCAGAAAAAAGAGGTGACCAAAACATCATACTGATTTTATGTTCACACTGTCCCTCCCTCTACACTGGTTAACAAATGAGGAGTGGAATTTTAGCAGCAGTGCTACTGTTTCACACATTAGTATCATTAGGCCTCCGCTGGCTAAAACAGTTATCTTCACAAGCATGGATTTAATTGGGGCCTAAAGATAATGACTGTTAACAGCCATCTGGTCCAGACAGGCTAGTACACACAGCTTTAGGTACAGTTAATTGTCTCCGCCAGGCCGAAAGGCATGGCGAGAGAGTATGTTTTACCCCCTGTCCGTCCGTCCGTCCGTCCGTCCGTGTGTCTTGTCCGTCCGTTACCACCTAATCTCCGGCACCGCTGGCCCGGCCGCTGCGAAACTGTGCACACACACTCCCTGGATGCCAAGTCTGAACCTCTGGCCCAAATGTTTCAGATTGGCCTGTTATAGCGCCACCAGGAGGTCGATTTGTGCAAAACACATTTATTGATACTACTCCTACAGATTTTGTCCAAACATCACAAAAATCGGTACACAGTATCTCTATAGTCATGTGATCAACACAGATCTATCCAATTTCCCATATTACATCCTGATTGCCTAAGATTGGCTTCCAAAGTTTGCAGGATTGGTCCGTTTTCAACAAAATGCCTCAAATCATGAACGCAGCTTGCGATTTCCGTGAAATTTCACACGCACATTTCTATTAGGCCGAGGAAGAAATGCCACCCTTTTACCATTGGCCTGTTATAGCGCCACCAGCAGGTCTAATTTTGCTAAACACATTTTTGGAACAAAATGCCTCAAATCATGAATGTAGTGTCCGATTGCAGTGAAAAGCCTAAGAACAAATCGCACCCTTTTCACATTGGCCTATTATAGCGCCACCAGGAGGCCACAATAACCTACCTGACCTGGCGAAGACCTGTGCTCCGAGGAGCACTTTTTCTAGTTTAATAATGTTTCCAAAAGATTATTTTCGTGTGTGTGTGTGTGTGTGTGTGTGTGTGTGTGTGTGTGTGTGTGTGTGTGTGTGTGTGTGTGTGTGTGTGTGTGTGTGTGTGTGTGTGTGTGTGTGTGTGTGTGTGTACACTTGTAAATCTTTGTAAAATGGCTAGGATCAAAATAAGCATTTTAAATGCAGTCAAGAGAAGACCTGATTTACTGTCAACACTACGCGTTGGAAAGGGCTTCACACCATATCCCTCACTGGCAATTTTTTGTTGTTCGGTTGCCTTTACACTGAGACTTGACATGTTTGCGAGCTGTTGCTACCAGTCAAGAATAAAGTGATATTGAAAAAAAACAGTTTATTCACTGATGTAAAGAAACATTCCAGTTACGTCTTGTAATATAAGTGATATTACTGCTACTGCTATTGCTAATAATTATTATTATAGTATTAGTACTAAACATAAATCAAGGAATTAGGGCCGTGGCAACATATATCAATGTTATATAAATATTATGATATGAGACTAAATCATCTGGGATATTGTGACATGACATTGTCTTTTCCTGGTTTTAATCACTCAAGCCCCATTTCATAATTACCAAAATATTTAGAAATGTTTAAAAACTAAAAATAGACGATCTACAAGCTCACATATCTGCTTGTAGATAATTGATTGACAACTTGTCATTGATAAGTGTCATTCAATTATCTTATTTGATAATTTAATATCAACATTATAGTATAAAACTGTGAATAATAATGAACAATAATACCATACACATAATGATATGTAATAAAATGGCTGCTGGAAAGCAACTTGGTGACAGCACAATGTACAATTGTGTTGCTGTCATACGCTCTCATTGAAAATAATGTATTTAAATAATATCCTGCTTGTCGCTCTCGAGCGATGCAAGGGTCACGTGACCAGCGCTGTTTATGCCCCATCATTGGCGGAACTCTCTAATACAAGGCTCTGGCCCAGTCAAAGCTGAAGCATTTACAGAGTAACTTCTCAAATATGAGACCATCCTCACTGGCCAGGTGTTTCTCAGGATATCTGGGCATACGCCATCTCAATACTGTCGGGTAAATCCCTACCAGAGAAATAATTGCATGTTAGATATTGCAAAAGATATTTGGGAATTTTACTGGATATCAGAAAACCTGCAGAAACAATTTAGTGAGTGATGAGACAAAAGATTAGCAGAACAAATTGGAATTGAAGCTGATAAATAATGTGGAGTTCTCTCTTCTGACTACATTTTTTATCCCTACCAGAAATTCTATTGTAGGTTTACTTTAGAGCTGGAGATATGGGGAGGCCTCCACTACTGAAAAAACACCTCAATATGGAGTTAAAACTTTTTTTTAATACAAATACATCACTTCAAATACATCACAAATACATCACTTTGTGACATTTCCGATTTTGATATTTCCTTATAGTGCATGGTGCAAACTTACATTGTCAATGGTGTGGTTGGTAAAAGCCGGTTAATATTGGTCTCTGATGGTTCATGTGAACTTTGTTTCCTTTATTTGTTCATGGGATATGCTTCATTCAGCCGACAAGGCCATGGCAATGACAGTGTATTGAAATTGCCAGTCAAATGTATTACAAATCAAACTAGAAGTGCTCCTCGGAGCACAGGTCTCCGCCAGGTCAGGTAGGTTAGTGTAGGCCAGCAATGTTCGGATTTCGCCAATCAGGCTGGAATGTGAAAAATCGGACGGATCTGTCTTGATCATTTGACTAAAGAGATATTATGTACCGATTTGCGTGATGTTTGGACAACATTTGTAGGAGTAATATAAAAAAATGTTTTGCAAGAATTGGCTTCCTGGTGGCGCTTTAATAGGGCAATGTTGAAAGAGTGGCATTTTTTTCTCAACGTAGTGCGAATGTGCGTGCAAATCCGCAATCGGACGCTGGGTTCATGATTTGCGCCATTTTGTTCAAAACGGGCTACTCCTGTAAACTTTAGATGTCAGTCTTAACCAATCAGGATGGAATATGAAAAATCAAACAGATCCTTCTTGATCATATGACTGTAGAGATCATGTGTACCGATTTGCGTGAAATTTGGATACAATCTGAATTAGTAATATGTGTTTTACACAAGTGGGCCTCCTGGTGGCGCTATAAAAGGCTGCACATACAAAGTTTTACACAAATCGGTGCAGTTATATAGGTAAAAACACGAATCGGCCTGATATAGCGCCATAAATGCCACTTGAAAATTCAAGTGGCATTTCTTTCTCGGACTAGTGAGAATGTGCGTGCAAAATGTCACGGTAATTGCATGCTGTGTTCATGATTTGAGGCATTTTGTTCAAAATGGAGCACTCCTGCAAACTTTGGAAGCCATTCTTAGCCAATCAGGATGGAATATGATTTTTTTTTTTTACTTTTTACTGACCTTTTTAGTTTAATGACTATAGAGATACTGTATACCGATTTGCGTGATGTTTGGATAAAATCTGTAGGAGTACTGTCAAAAAAAATGTTTTGCAAAAAGCTGTACACAGTGGGCTCTATTCAGGGCTAGATTTGAACAAACCACTAATTACGGATTTCGGACTAGGCAAGAGGCGTTTCCCCGCAAAATTCGGTATTCTATGGCACCCCCCTCACCCGCCAAACACCTGAGCTACATTATGCATAGGTGTGGTTTGGGCGTTACAATGATAAAACCAATCACCGTGCCAGAAGCCATTGCCTTTAAGAGAAGACTGCGCTAGCCGTCAACCCGATCCAATATATGCTCTAGCCTATCTACCTGTCTGCACTGTTGCCTGGTCTGATTATTATAAGCCACATTGGGCTTGTTTTCCTTCTTTTTTTTTATTTTATCCAAATACATTTTTATATTAATTTGTAGCCTATTGTGTTCACAATAAGCTTGTCATATTAGTCAGATCCGGAATAGTATATGAAAGCCATTTAAAATATGTATACTGGTACACACCGGCTGCTCCCAAATAATTAATTACATCATGTTGCGACAACGCTCCTACGTGGTACACAGACAAACAGTAGCACATGGGTATAATAAATTGGACAGTTTTAGGAAAGGTCTATAGCCTGCTATTTACTCACGTTGGCTGTATTGTTCTATTTCCACCATTCTAATGGATTCCAGGGGTGTGTAAACATCTCTGTAGTAGCTCCATAGTTTCCTCTGAAGTGACGCAGTTAAAGTTAACTTACATCCATATTGTCCCCGTTATCTTTCATCATCCACCTTTGTTCAGTAATCCCGAACAGAGCTAAACTTTAAGTTTACATCAATCAAAGCCTCTCAAACCCAGACACATTGCTGCGATGCGTATGTGCGTCGCCTACCTACCCAAAATAACAGACATACAAGCTATCAACGGCGCTGCGTCATGTCTGTCGACAGCTTACAGATCTGTTATTTTGGACAGCATGCAATGAGGCGCGCGCGCCACGGAGAAGCCTAACACTAAACCAAAAATATTACATTACGTGGTCAACAACATACTCGACATGTAACTTGCTTGGAGCTTTTAATGCAGTGGTTCTCAACCTGTGGGTCGAGACCACAATGGAGCACCCAACGCCTGGCGAGCTTGTAGATCTGCTATTTTCACAATATTTATCTGTGGAACCGAGTCAAACAAAATGGGGGGGTCCCCAGTTCAAATATGGTTATTTTGGGGGGTCATGAACGTAGCGTTTACGCGGGGAATATAATAATAATAGGCTAATATATATAATATAGGCTATAATATAATATTCACCCGCAGCATGGGTTTAATGAGACAGCAGCCAAAATGAAAATCACACTAGATGATCCTATCATCTTATAAAAAATTTAAGTGCTTAAGATTTTAGCCCAAACCCAACGGGACCCGACCCGGCCCGTCGGCACCGGCTGAGCCGGGTCTACGTTTTTTTTACATTCAAATAAATTCACATATTAATTAATTTGTAGCGTAGGCTATTGTGTTCACAATAAGCAACTTGTCATATTAGTCAGATCCCCAAGAGTATATGAAAGCCATTTAAAATAGTTATATATTCTTACACAGCTGATGCCAAATAATTAATCAACAGGGCAGCGCAACGCAAAGCTGTCTCAGCTGTCTTGTCATGACGCAGCAGCAGATCGAGCCCCCTTTAAAGTTTAAACCATAACATGACATCTTCAGACTATTGAGCTTTCTTATGTCTTTTTCACCTCAAAGTAAATGTTGGATTATTTCTTCAAATGAGAACACAGGCAGCGGGCAGTAGCCTAGAAGGTAACATTGGATGTGATTTCTCCATCGCAAAAATGATTACGGTTATTCTATGAAACATATATTTCATAGAATAACCATTTTTAAAATGGTTATGGGGCAGTGTATATATTTATATAGCCCTATTTGCTCCAAGCTGTTTTTTAAATAAAATATAGACTGTTGGAAGAATTAACGAATTACCAAGATTTAATGAGAAATAAGGCTTCTTTAGAAAAATGACTGACGGGCTGGGCTGGGTCTAATTTGTCAATTATTAGTCGAGCCGGGCTGAAATATTTAGGGGATATGAAAGCTCTAGTTAGTAGTTTGAAGTGCTCATGTGGCCTTATAGTTGCTTCTTTTTGTTTTCATAGACCTGCGGACTGCGGTTGCTTATTTCTCGCCAAGGCTGGCAACACGGCTCATGGTCCAACGCACAAAGCCATTGTAGTGTCTGTGTGCACTTGGTGGGTGATTTTATAAACCAGCGGGTGCTTTTAGAATCCACTATCCCCCCTCCCCAAGCCGTACCCATGTGTGGGTTGAGAATGTCAATGTGGGGGATATAGCAACAACACGCCCACGGGCACACCTCCATGCGCAAATAACGGCGTCGGCATAATGGTGACGGGTAGAGCAGGTGCTAGAATAACCTATTGGGGCGGCGCAGCTCCATTATCCGGATTTAACGTGGTTTAGAGGGGGGGAAAACTGCCACAGAATAGAGCGGAGTATCTCTATAGCCATGTGATCAACACAGATCTGTCTGATTTTCCATATTCCATCATGATTGGCTAAAATTGGCTTCCAAAGTTTACAGGATTGGTACATTATGAACAAAATGCCTCAAATCATGAACGCAGCATGCGATTTCCGTGAAATTTTCCACAGGGCCCAGGAAGAAATGCCACTTGAAAACGTTCACATCAGCCCCATAGTGGCGCTATAACAGGCCAATTCACGTTTTTAGCTATAACTGCACCAATCTGTGTGAAACTTTGCACCCACACTCCCTAGAGCAGTGTTTATCAACCTTTTTTGTGCCAAGGCACACCTGGCATAGCCAAAAGATCCCAGGGCACACCTAGATATACGGTATATATATATATATAAAATTATATATATATATATACGGTATATATATACACACTCTTTAAAGCATTCTGTACACCATTGTATACGGCTCACTTATGGAGTAACTACAAAGCTAGCAGCATGCGAAAACTAAAAGTAGCATATAATGATGCTCTACGGTTGCTGGTGAGGGTACCAAGATGGCACAGTGCCAGCCAGCTGTTTGTAAACCTGGGGGTACCTACCTGTCAAGCCCTGTTAAGAAATTTAATGTACAAATTCATATGTCGTCTTGAAAAGTCTGACAATCATGTTATTAAGATTTTAATTAACCCTGTCAAAAGTTCTACTCGGTACTCTTCCACGATATGGAGACATTGGCGTAACAGCCTCTACGGACTTTGAAAAGCTGTAGTTGGACTGTTTTTATGTGTTTTTTTTATTTCTTTTTATTATTTTATTGCTTTTACTGTGTGATTGTCATGTTTTGCTATATGGACCCTGAGTCTGAAATAAAGATTGAATTGATATACACACACACTAGGGGTGTGCCGATACACTAATTTCAAACAAATATGTCTGTTTTTGCATTATTCAAACTTGTAGCTTTTCAGCTTCCACTAGCCGTTTTGAATCCAAATAGGGCAATAGTGTGACACCTGACCCAAAAAAAAACAGCATGTTGTCACCCTTTTCACCTCGGGGCTGTTTGCATGCCTGATTATTATAATGGTGAAAAAAATGTTTTTCTTTTTTTTTTCAAAATGATATTTTTTCAAACCTTCTTCAAACGGCGTGGCACACCTCAGCAGTAGCCCCGGCCCAAAATTGGGACGTTTGCCAGGGTTGATAAACACTGCCCTAGAGGCCAAGGAAAAACCTTTGCCCTGCATTTTTCACATATACCTAGAGCGCCACCAGGAGGCTGAGTTTTGTAATACACATTTTTTGCTCTTACTCCTTCAGATTCTGTCCAGTATACAGTATCTCTATAGTCATGTGATCAACATGGATGTGTCCGATATTTTATATTCCATCCGACTTGGCTAACATTGCCTTCCAAAGTTTGCAGGATAGGTCCCTTTTGAACAAAATTCCTCAAATCATGAACGCAGTGTGCGATTTCCGTGACATTTTGCACGCACATTCCCACTAGGCCGAGGAAGAAATGCCACCCTTTTCACCTTGGCCTGTTATAGCGCCACCAGCAGGTTTAATTTAGCAAACCACGTTTTTGGAACAAAATGCCTCAAATCATGAATGCAGTGTCCGATTGTCGTGCAAGGCCTAAGAAGAAATGGCACCCTTTTCACATTGGCCTATTATAGCGCCACCAGGAGGCCATAATAACCTACCTGACCTGGCGGAGACTTTTCTAGTTATATACTCGTTTCTGTTTTTCAGTTTTTCTTTTCTTAAGACTTAAATCTGTTTTCTTTGTTGTGTGGAAAGGGTAGGCAGAGTAAGCTTATTAGCTTCAGTCTACACCTTTTTTGGTCATAACTATGTAATATAAAGTATTATCGTTGTTTACATGGTTGAACTGATGACCAAATTAAAATTAGAAAAGTAATGGAACCAATTTAATGGAGTAGTTCACACACAAAATTACTTATTTTCTATCAATTACACCTATGAATTCATGGAGATGTTTTTAGTTTTTATTGCATTCCTAAGCCAATCATTTTATCTCCGGTAGGAGACTCAAAGAGTCTCCATTGAGTATCCTACTGGAGACTCCGCCGGTCATCGGCTTAGGAATGCGACAAAAACAAAAAAATCTCAATTAATTCAAGGCTTCATGGGGTCTGTAATTGATAGAAAATAAGTATTTTTTGGGTGAACTATTCCTTTAAAGCAGATTCCCTCTATTTACGGGGCCAGAGCTCTCAGCTCTGGACCTGTTTTAATGTTGCCCTCTTTTTTTCTTCCGCCACTTTTCGCAGTTCTGGCTGAACCGTGCATACGCTTTTTACGAAAACTTGGCCATATGGTAGATGGTCATGAAAAACTATCAAGAATAATTCTCACAATCTTTCGTCAAAAGGTGGCGCTATAGCAAAATGCCAACTTTGAACAGGTACAACTCATGCCCTGTTTGACCTACAGCCATGAAACTTCAATACACACATGCGTCTACTCATGATGAACAACTTTCACACTCTGACTTTTGACCTCTGACCTTTAGATCTCCCACCATTTTGAATTATATGAAAAACAGTTAAAACCTATCTCCTCCTGGGATTTTTTAGTAATCTGCACGAAACGTTTTTACACAATGAACCTTAGGACCTATGCCGAAAAAACTGATGCAAAAGATTTTCCATAAGTGAAAAAATGAAGCTTTAATGAGCCAATGAATATTGCAGTTTTATGACAATTATTCATCTGCCCCTAACACATACATGCAGACTCACATTTCTTTGAAACTTTGCGGTAATGTTGAGGGTCATTCCAAATATCACTGAAACCAATCTTACTCCAATTGGTCAAAGGGGGGCGCTATAGCGATTTTTTTTAAATGCAAACTTTAAACAGGCAAAAGTCATGCCTCGTTTGGCCGACAGCCATTAAACCTGCTTACACATGTGCCTTGACTCATGAGGAACACATGTATCACGTTAACCAGTAAGCTCCGCCCTTAGATTGTCTGCAATTTTGAGCAGTTTGAAAAACACTTAAACCCAGGATTTTTCAGCTATTTGCGTGAAACTGTATCATCTGTGTGATCTCCTTTTTCACAGGTTCTTGTCTGGTTGGTCCAATGGCTTCTCCCTTAAGCGAGTGCCTCACGACCGCAAGGTTGCCGGTTCAAGCCTCACTTGATGCAGACTCATTTAAGTTGAATTGCAAAAAACCATGACTGTATCAATGAATACATATGCAAACGGTAAAGATAACATGAAATGCTTATTTGAGAGTATGTTTTTTCAATGTATGACGTACTTCATTGTGAAAATATCCGATCTACAATCTCACAACTTTTCAGATAGCAACGTTTTTGTGAGCTTGTAGATCGGCTGCTTTCACTGGTTTCGGTTTTTCGAGGAGACATACAATTTCTCTATTGGTAAATGGTTTGTGAACGAGTGATCTTAGTGTTAGTGAAACAGGGGCTTGGTTCATGACAGAAGGCAAAAGTGTATGATCTTCAACAGACAACTTCAGCCTGGATGAAGCTATAGCACTACTTGTAGTGTCTCATTTCTGTGAGTCTGAAGGTTGAGAGTTTGATTCCTGTCAATGGCAATAGGTTGAGCTGTCTGTTTCTCTCACTCTATCTGGCTCTGTCTGTAGGTGGGTCATTCCACTTTTCAATTGCATCGCACAAAACATGACTGCATCAAATAATGCATGTGCAATTTTTTAAGACATTACAATCTAATATTTAATTCAGACACTGTGAAACCACATGTTGCTTTTCACTTGGCAGGATGTAAAATGTCATCTCTCTCTCTCTCTCTCATCTCTCTCTCTCTCTCTCTCTCATCTCTCTCTCTCTCTCTCTCTCTCCTCCTCCTCTCTCTCTCTCTCTCTCTCTCTCATCTCTCTCTCTCTCTCTCTCTCTATCTCTCTCTCTCTCTCTCTCTCTCTCTCTCTCTCTCTCTCTCTCTCTCTCTCTCTCTCTCTCTCTCTCTCTCTCTCTCTCTCTCTCATTCACCAGGTCAGGTCTGTTGGTCCAATGGCTTCTCGCTTAAGTGTGTGCCTTAGAACCTCAAGGTTGCCAGTTCAAGCCCACTTGATGCAGACTTCATTTAAGTTGCATTGCACACAACATGATTGTGTCAATTAATGCAAGTGCAATTGTTAAAGATAACCTGAAATGCTTATTTGAGAGTATGTCTTTCAATGTATGAGCATAGTTCATTCTGAAAATAGCCGATCTACAATCTCAAAACTTTTCAGATAGCAACGTGTTTCTGAGCTTGTAGATCGGCTGCTTTCACTGGTTCACTTTATCTTCAACAGACAACCTCAGCCTGTACAAAGCTATAGCACTATAGGTAGTGTTGCAGCTTGTCAATCCGAAGGTTCAGGGTTCGATTCCTGTTAATGGCAATAGGTTGAGATGTCAATTCCGCTTCCATCTCCCTTCAATCTATTATGTTTCCAAGTCTCTCTCTCTCTTTTCAATCTAT